>NW_027172863.1:0-391 GCF_018151085.1 Drosophila tropicalis
GCCATTTTCATTACACAGGGTGCCATCCTTTATATAGAATCCATACAATGCAGGGTCCACCTTACAGTCGATATTTTGATTAACAGGGTGCCATCCCTTTATATAGAATCCATACAATGTGCAGGGTTCACCCTACAGCCGCCATTTTGACTACACAGGGTGCCATCTTTTATATAGAGGCCATACAAGGTACAGGGTCCACCCTATAGCTGCCATTTTGATTACACAGGGTGCTATCCTGGTTATATTCACCCTAGAGCCGCCATTTTGATTAGGTACAGGGTTCCATCCTTTTTATAGACCTCCACAGGGTTTTGACTACACAGGGTGCTATCCTTTATATAGAATCCATACAATGTGCAGAGTCCACCCTACAGCCTTTTCAATTTTG
>NW_027172865.1:0-737 GCF_018151085.1 Drosophila tropicalis
CCTCTATATAAAGGATGGCACCCTGTGTAATCAAAATGGAGGCTGTAGGGTGGACCCCTGTGCTATGGCCTCTTTATAAAGGATGGCACCCTGTGTAGTCAAAATGGAGGCTGGGTAATCAAAATGGAGGCTGTAGGGTGGACCCTGTACCTTGTATGGCCTCTATATAAAGGATGGCACCCTGTGTAATCAAAATGGAGGCTGTAGGGTGGACCCTGCACATTGTATGGCCTCTATATAAAGGATGGCACCCTGTGTAATCAAAATGGCGGCTGTAGGGTGGACCCTGCACCTTGTATGGCCTCTATATAAAGGATGGCACCCTGTGTAATCAAAATGGAGGCTGTAGGGTGGACCCTGCACATTGTATGGCCTCTATATAAAGGATGGCACCCTTTGTAATCAAATGGAGGCTGTAGGGTGGACCCTGCACATTGTATGGCCTCTATATAAAGGATGGCACCCTGTGTAATCAAATGGCGGCTGTAGGGTGGACCCTGCACATTGTATGGCCTCTATATAAAGGATGGCACCCTGTGTAATCAAAATGGCGGCTGTAGGGTGGACCCTGTACACTGTATGGCCTCTATATAAAGGATGGCACCCCTGTAATCAAAATGGCGGCTGTAGGGTGGACCCTGTACCTTGTATGGCCTCTATATAAAGGATGGCACCCTGTGTAATCAAAATGGCGGCTGTAGGGTGGACCCTGTACCTTGTATGGCCTCTATATAAAG
>NW_027172866.1:0-1349 GCF_018151085.1 Drosophila tropicalis
GCGTGGCACAAACCTACTTAGGTGGTGTGATGTCGTAGCATGGTCAGGAATATATAAAAATATCGGGTATTATTCTCAAATACATATGTCTTATGCATTTTATAATCGGCAGAATTTCAATCCTCATTTGTTATTATAATAAAGTTTATCGGTATTTATAAAAATACATATGGAAAAATTATTGTTGAGTGGCACCTTCAAACGATAAATGTATGATTTATGGCGCGTGGCACAAACCTACTTAGGTAGGATGTCGAGTTGCTGCATCAGTCCTATGTAACATCGGTACAGTCTCTCAAACACATATCTTTGGCATTGTTAATTTGGCAATGTCAATTTCATTTTCATATTATAATTGAGTTTAATGGTATTTTTATAAAAATACATACGAAAAATTATTGTTGAGTGAGTTCCTTCAAACACAAACGAGTGATTTCGAGAAAGCGTGGCACAAAACCCTCCTAGGTGGTGTGATGTCGAGCATGGTCATCATATGTAATATCGATAGGGTTCTCAAATACATATGTCTCATGCATTTCATAATCGGCAATGTCAATTTATTTTATATATTATAAAATGAAGAAGCTTAATGGCATTTATAATGAGTAAAAGACATATGAAAAATCATTGTTGAGTGTACCTTCAAACATAAATGGGCGATTTCGAGAAAGCTATGCTCAAAACCCTGGTTTAGGTGGTGGGGATGTCGAGCATGGTCAGTCATATGTACTATCGGTATAGTCCTCAAATACATATGTCTTATATAAGTGATGATGTAATCTGCAATGTCAATTTATTTATATATTATAATGAAGTTTAATGGTATTTATACAAAATACATATGAAAATTATTGTTGAGTGGTACCTTCAAACATAAATGGGCGATTTCGAGAAAGCGTGTCACAAAAACCTACTCATGATGCGAAATATATTGTTCAGGCGAATTTGAATGTTATGCTCTACTAAATCTCATTATATCGTAAGATATGAAAGGGCCTACCAAGGTACATCTGCTGCGTATGATGAAACGGTCTTAGGAGCGTTCTCTCTGCTGAAGTTTATTCACTGGTTATATTTGGATTTATCGTTAATACAAAATAAAGATTATGAGCATTAAATTAGTTCTTAGTTTAATTGTTCTAATCTTTAACCTTTTTTATATAAAAGGTAAATATGAGAATTGCGTCATAAATCTTGTTATGTTCGCAAATTAACTAATTGATCTTTTTATATAGAGCAAAATTATTATTTTTTTATTAAAAATCAAGTCATTTTTATTGAATTAACTTTTCCTTATAATTAAAAAACATTCGTCACATTAAATTTGAGTGATGGTTTACATAATATAT
>NW_027172867.1:0-995 GCF_018151085.1 Drosophila tropicalis
CGGATTAGAGAATATCCAACAAAAACATACAGTTTACCCATAAGTAGAAATTTTGTGATGATCTGCATTTTTATCTAGCGCGTAAACACTAGGCCCAAATCCGAAGGTGAGGCCCCAAGGCCTGTGTCCCTCACATTTCAAGAGGCGTTGTACCTTTTTGCGCCTGCGAAGAGAGATGTGTGGCGTAAGTATGCGGCAGTCCCTACAAGCTCCGCCCATAAGGATTCTTCCACTTTTGTTGAACCATCATTGATCGTTGCCTAAATTTCTACTAGGGTGCAATTTTGTTGGGAGTATACAGTACGGTTAATTGTCGTTTTTATGCCGTGAGCTTTTAGAAATATATCAAAATTTTTGTCAACTATTACCCTCCATTATCACTACGTATGGCTTTTATCTTTCTTTCTGGCCGGCACTCGACTAAATTTTTGAATATTTGAGAAATTATCTATGGCTTTATTCTTTGATTTCCATAAATTAAACAAAAACACGCTTTTTCATATCGTCTATGAACGTAATAAAATATTTTTGCTCCGGCAACGGACTAAGGTGTTTATTGGGCCACATACATCTGTATGTATTAATTCTAACAATTGCGATGCGCAATTTGAACTTTAGGCGAATGGTCGCGAGCATATTTTGATTGGTTACACATACTACAGTTAGTATCGATCCGAAAAACGTTTCAAAATAATTATTTCGTTCAAACTGCGAGAAAAAGAAAGAAAAATTAAGGTGACCATATCTATTGTTCCACAAAATTTCTTTCTCTTCATATAAAACAATCTGTTTTTGGTAGCGTTATTTATTTATTTATTTATTTATTTATTTTTTTATTTACGTCAACTAACACAGCAGTCGACGAAAAAGCTTAAGCTAAGTGACCGATAGTAATTAAATGAAGAAGTAGCTTAGCTTTATATACAACTAAACATCCCAGCCCGGTGGAGGTGTTTTTTTTGCACAAGGTGCCAGCTATGCCCCGATTCACAGCC
>NW_027172868.1:0-466 GCF_018151085.1 Drosophila tropicalis
CTTCCACTGGTTTTTGAACTTGTGGTGGTTGCGTCTTTTGAAGTCGTTCGCCAACAACCTTGACTTTGTATATCTATTGCATTGTGTCAATTTTAACAAATTTTGTTCATTTGCAGAGCTTTTACACACACACACACACGATTTTCACCCAAATTGTCTTGGGCCCACAAAGAAATCTCTGTTGACCCCCCAGTTTATGGAGTGGAATTATTCTGGTTATTTAATTCGGCTTATATTTAAGGATGTGATTTTCTTTATTTTAAACTTTTTATTATTTTATTAACAATGTTTCTTTGTGTTAAGAATACTCCTATTTATTAATTATTATAATGGCCTTAGCGACAAATTTGGGTGTGCGATGTGATCTGGCGGGCGAGTACGATTACGAGTGCTTTTCGATCGGCAGCGCTTTGCTTTATTTTCATTAGTGGAGTCGACCAGTTGGTCCGGCGCTGCGTGTCGTTCT
>NW_027172869.1:0-1018 GCF_018151085.1 Drosophila tropicalis
CCCTCTGAGGAAGGGACGCAGGCACGAGAAAAAGATGGGGCGTGTTATTCATGCCTTACGACCTCGAAGCGGTGCATCTTAAAGAGAAACGCGCTGCATCCCTGTCAATCTAGACTCATTTCAATGTATTGGAAGTCGTTCTAGCCAAAGTCGCGTTTTGAAGGAGCAAATTTGTAACCGATATCAACTTCAGAACCTCTGCAGTCGTTGGAGTTCAAGTTTAACCTCCCAGTTCACCGCACGCAGCGGCGTGCTTTGGGAACGACTGGTAAAAGTCTCGGAATCAAATCCTATACTGTGTTATTGCCCAAAGGCCGGCCTGAAAGAAGAGGTGTTAAGAGGAGCGTTTGCTGACGTAGTGAAGTTGGGCGGTAAATTCACGGCCTTCTGACCAATGTGCCTTTAGAAAGCGCCGAATCGGTAGCATTACGCCGAACCATTTTCTACAAGGCAGTTCTCTAACGGAGAGCGGTTCACTGGAACAACTCGGATTCGCAACTCGCAAAAGGCGGAGACGTGTTGCCAGCCAAATTGCTGACCATTTCTGGAAGAGGTGGCTAAGAGGAATATCTACCAACAATCAATAAGACGCACTTATGGATTTTTCATGCCTTTGACCTAATGTCAGTTTTTTGATCAAATTGAACTCGAATAAGAGTCACGAGACATAATATCCTTTCTGGCATGTATGCCCATATCGCTTCACGCGATTACCATTCGGTTTAAAAAATAGCGCCACCAATTCCAGAGAAATGATGATCTATAGCATTCACTGGCCTTGAACCTCGCAAGCATTCCTTTTATATAAAAGGACTTAATAGTCATAGGTTGTTTCAAAAACATATACTCAATAATCTAACAGATGTTTTTGAGAAGTGCAGGCAACACAACCTAAAATTACATCCTGGTGTCTGGCTTTTATACCCTTGCAAAAGTGGTATTAATTTTGGTCAAAAGTGTGCAACGCACGTTCAACGCAAACTCCTCAGACCGTAAGAGCTACAGAGCTGAAATTTTG
>NW_027172870.1:0-728 GCF_018151085.1 Drosophila tropicalis
AAGTAGCCAATTCTTATTATAGCGTTCAACAGTTTGCAGATGTATTGTATGGCAATGATAGGGAGTTCCAAGGATCATTTTTACTGTGATTAGGCCAGGGGCTTTTTCGGCTTTATGTGGTTTTTAATAACTGCAGTGATCTCGTCCGATTGGGGTTCAGTACTTCCCTTCTCCGTTAGTGTGCTCAGAGAGTACAGAATGGGATGTTGGATTTAGCTGGAGAACCATTTTAAGATGTGTGGCAAATACGGATGCCCTCTCTTCGTCACTGCGGGCCCATCCACCGGTTGGACGTGAAGTGTCTCTGCAGGAGCAACTTAAAGTTGGGTGGAAGCCACAGAGGATGTTTAGTGCTGGTTGGGCTGAGCTTTTCTGTATTTTCTTTCCCGACCCAGCTTTCCTCTTGTTTCTTAACGCCTTAGAAGGTTGCGATTAGCATGCCTTAGGCGAAGTTACGCTGCTGGTGAGCTAGTAATCTGCCATTCTCTTCTTAGACATCGTTTTCCGTTACTAATTGTTTCTATCCGCCGGTTTCGTAGGCCTGTCCAACTTGGTTAGTGTAAGAAGAGGCAGGTGGAGTGAATACTTTGCTGCAGCTGCCATCATAGACTCAAGTGCAGAGACCCACATATCAATGTCATCTGCAGCATCCAGTTTCGGCGAACAGTCAATGTGGGCACTCATGTACATTTTAAATTTAAACCCAATTTGTTTTGTTGTTTGTAAGC
>NW_027172871.1:0-1629 GCF_018151085.1 Drosophila tropicalis
TGACTCCCATAGGAATGATCGGTCGAAAACAGTGACTTGTAAGTAACTTCGTTACTTTTTAACGATTACTTTCAAATTAAACATTTCTTAATTTAATATACTCTCTTCATGATTGATAAAGATCGGGTGACTATCATATAGCTCCCATAGTAACGTTCGGTGGAAAACAGTGACTATGATCAATATCTTCGTTATTTCCTATGATTGTAGGCCTTCTTCGCAAACATAAGCCTTTTACATAGCCTTTTGGCAGGGCGGCCACATGTACCGCAGCGGCCGGCACTGCAGTGGGTACGACATCAGCGGCGGCCACAATGGCAACCGGCACCGCAGCGGCGAGCACCGTAGTGGACATTGCGGTGGAGTCAGTAGCAGCAGCGGGCGTGGAGGCGGACACCTTGGATGTGGAGCGTGTGGCCTGCCTTGTACCGAAATATGTGTCCTTTCGGGTAGTCATCCCACTTCTGAGTTGTAAAGTTGTATTTATTTTCTGAAAAATATAGTTATAAATAACAATGGCAAAAGATTTATTTTTAGCTGCGCAGCTGGTGCGTCGTTGTATCGTTGCCGGAAGAAGAAGGAGGAACTCTCCAGTGTGGCCTTAGGCCGCATACCGATATTTTCCATAGGCAATACAGCTCCGATAGCTTGGTCATGTGCAAGTTTAATAAAAATATGTTTATCGAAAAAGCCACTGTAAATAAAGCTTTGTAATACTGCGATTAGCTTGAAATATATTATATTTTATCAGAAAAATACTATTGCTTTCATTTGTTGTTCATTTGTTCATTCATTTCTGCTATTGTGTATGACTGTAGTTCATCGTTTACTCGACGAATTCCTAGAGAGCTTCGCTCTACCCGGGGTGTCCTGTGACACCTCATTGCTTTTTTTTTTTTAATATATAAAGAAAAACTATGGTAAATGTTTACTATTACTACTCGAGATTTCAGTGTTGAAAAGTGGAAAAATCGGGTAAAGCTAGATTTCAGTGTTGTCAAACGCTATTTTTTATTTGGCGCGCTGTTTGACCGCCCTGCAGCCAAATATTTTAATCTAATTTCTAAAGTCGAGGAATATTTGTCAGCCGAATATTGTATTCTAAACTATATTTGTTCCATAAAATCAAGAAATATTGTAAACTCAACAATATTTTCGTTTGTTGAGAATAGTGCGAACAAAAAGATTCAAAATGCCCGCGTATTCGAGTATCCAAAATTCGGCATTTGGCAACACCATCTCAAAATTGAACAGCTTTTTTTTAGCCGGAAAAGGCTACTTTTAGCTATAGTCCCGCTAAAAATATTAATTTTCTTTGTTAATTACTCAAAAACTACGAAATAAATCGCCAAGGCGCACCTGAGATCGTGCAATTTTTTTTCTCTTTCGTTTGATACCAAAATTATGTAGTTTAAGGGCGTTTTGGGCCCGAGTAGTAATAGTAAACATATACCAAAACTATTATGGATTCATGGAAAATTTTTATTTGTATTAAAAAATTTTGAACAGAGTGAGAGAAAAAAATGATCTCAACTGTGTCTTGCACACCGAGGCAGAGACTCAGAAAATTTATTAGAGAATGTGGTTGGCTCACAATTCAGATATACATTTCATTTGTTTTAAAAAAAA